>NW_028162225.1:0-2500 GCF_964263955.1 Coregonus lavaretus | reverse complement strand
CAGAATCGTCTAGAATGTCATTTTAAGCTGTAGCGTTAAGATTTCCCTTCACTGGAACTAAGGGGCCTAGCCCGAACCATGAAAAACAGCCCCAGACCATTATTCCTCTTCCACCAAACGTTACAGTTGGGACTATGCATTGGGGCAGGTAGCGTTCTCCTGGCATCCGCCAAACCCAGATTCGTCCGTCGGACTGCCAGATGGTGAAGCGTGATTCATCACTCCAGAGAACACGTTTCCACTGCTCCAGAGTCCAATGGCGGCGAGCTTTACACCACTCCAGCCAACGCTTGGCATTGCGCATGGTGATCTTAGGCTTGTGTGTGGCTGCTCAGCCATGGAAATCAATTTTCATTAAGCTCCCAACGAGTAGTTCTTGTTGCAAGCGAGGACAGACGATTCTTCAGCACTGGGCGGTCCCGTTCTGTGAGCTTGTGTGGCCTACCACTTCGCGGCTGAGCTGTTGTTGCTCCTAGATGTTTCCTCTTCAAAATAACAGCACTTACAGTTGACCGGGGCAGCTCTAGCAGGGCAGAAATTATGATGTGCCATATTGAAAGTCCCTGAGCTCTTCAATACAGGCCATTCTACTGCCAATGTTTGTCAATGGAGATTGCATGGCTGTGTGCTCGATTTTATACACCTGTCAGCAACGGTCGTGGCTGAAATAGCCGAATCCACTAATTTGAAGGGGTGTCCACATACATCTGGCCAAGTAGTGTACTTCTAGACTTTTGCTCCAATAGGATTTTACTGGTGACTTTACTGGAGTCATTTTCTATTAAGGTATGTTCACTTTTTCAACCACTAGTGTGTGTGTGTACGCGCGCATGCATGCGTGAGAATGTGTGTGTGTGTTACCGTGTGACATGTTTTCTCTCTGAGACCCCAGAGGACCCATTCTCCTATCAGTGTGCTTCACACACTCCACACTCACACTTTCATCAGGAAGTTTTCAAAACGTTCTTTCTTTGAGGAGGAGGAGGAGAGGTGATGGATGGAACCTACAGATGTGTGACATGAACTGTGAACCTAGTTGGACACACTCTCTCTCTCTGTCTCGCCCTATCTCTCTCTGTCTCGCCCTATCTCTCTCTGTCTCGCCCTATCTCTCTCTGTCTCGCCCTATCGCTCTCTGTCTCGCCCTATCTCTCTCTGTCTCGCCCTATCTCTCTCTGTTTCTCTCTCATCTTTCTCTTTATGAAGCCCACAGCTCCTACTGACATCATAATGCTTCCAGGTGTCATCCCTCCATGTTTACATGATCCAAACAGAACCCAAAGTAAATTCCCACCACATCACACCACTTCCCATACTACGGGATACCATGACGCTACAACTAAAGTCTAACATGATCATAGTGGAGGAGTTTGGTTTCACCAGTTGGTTTCATTGAGAGAATTCCACTCTCTGCAGTGTTGTGTACATCAGGCCTTCTGGTTTCTGTTCTCCCTGCAGCTCTGACCACGGTAACCACAGCTAACCCTCCAAAGACAAAGAGTTATGAACTTCTCTGGAGCTCCAGTCAGTTATTTAGTTATTTATTTATTTAGCTGTCTGGAAACCTCCAGACGGTTATTGTAACTAAACTCAGCCGCTGTACTGTGAGAGTATCCCTCTCTTTTGAGGGAGATGTGGGAGAGAAGAGGTCCCAGGGTTAGCCACAGCCGTAGAGAGAGATAGAGAGAGAGAGAGAGAGAGAGAGAGAGACGTTAAACTACCGTCAAAGCCACAGACCTCAGTGCACCTGCGTGTGTAGTAAGGGATTGATCCCCTATAAAAACATCCTGTTAGCTCAGCATCACACAGTGGAGTATCCAGCATCACACAGTGGAGTATCCAGCATCACACAGTGGAGTATCCAGCATCACACAGTGGAGTATCCAGCTGAACCCACAGTGGAGTATCCAGCATCACACAGTGGAGTATCCAGCATCACACAGTGGAGTATCCAGCATCACACAGTGGAGTATCCAGCTGAACCCACAGTGGAGTATCCAGCTGAACCCACAGTGGAGTATCCAGCTGAACCCACAGTGGAGTATCCAGCTGAACACACAGTGGAGTATCCAGCATCACACAGTGGAGTATCCAGCATCACACAGTGGAGTATCCAGCATCACACAGTGGAGTATCCAGCTGAACCCACAGTGGAGTATCCAGCTGAACACACAGTGGAGTCCCCATCAACACACAGTGGAGTCCCCATCAACACCCAGTGGAGTCCCCATCAACACACAGTGGAGTCCACATCAACACCCAGTGGAGTCCCCATCAACACCCAGTGGAGTCCCCATCAACACCCAGTGGAGTCCCCATCAACACCCAGTGGAGTCCCCATCAACACCCAGTGGAGTCCCCATCAACACCCAGTGGAGTCCCCATCAACACCCAGTGGAGTCCCCATCAACACCCAGTGGAGTCCCCATCAACACACAGTGGAGTCCCCATCAACCCCCGTCTCACACACTGCACCCCAGGAACACACACCCTCATACAC